>NC_138964.1:87869537-87892037 GCF_055761805.1 Camellia sinensis
CATCCTAAAACTCAATCAAATGGAATTAAAGGACGACAACAAGGTAGACACAACTACCAACTCCATGGAACCGAGTCCAGAATGCAACAGAACAGTAAAGGGAATATCGGAATCGCTATAACCTCCCCCCTTAAAGAATTTCATCCCCGAAATTAAATACAAGTTTATCAAATCAAGTTTTCTCCATCCCCAACAATATTACAACATAATGTTAAACAATCCGACCCGTTATCGGTCAATCCCATCTCTTTTCAAGAGGCATATCACATTATACATAACAACCTGCATTATCAACATGCATTCTTTTGAAATTTACCAATTTCAACTCATTTTCCACAATTCCATAATACATGCAACATTAAAATCATGCTTGCATTTCCATAATACATTGAACATATGCAATGTTATAACAAATTTCCATTAACCAAAGCATTCACAATGTTTTACAACTTAAGACACATATAATGTTCTTAAAGTTCAACGATATTACAAAATTACCGATGTATGGTTACACGCCAACAAACAAGTCTGGATATTTCTCGCGGACCTCCAACTCACGTTCCCAAGTGACTTCCTCCACTCCATGATGTTTCCGCAAAACCTTTACCAAAGGAATGGTCTTGCCACGCAGGACTGGATCCCGCTTATCCAAGACCTGAACCGGTCTCTCTTTATACGAGGCATCCTCATCTACCTCTAAGTCGCTCCAATCTAACACATGGGACGGATCCGGCTCATACTTCCAAAGCATACTCACATGAAACACGTCATGCACTCCGGACAACTGCGGTGGTAAAGCTAAACGTTAAGCAACCTCCCCAATCCTCTCAAGGATCTCAAAGGGACCAACAAACCGAGGGGATAACTTCCCACTCTTCCCAAACCTCATCAAACCTCGCCTAGGTGATATTTTCATGAAGACATGATCACCTACCTCAAACGCCAAAGGGCTCCTCCTACGATCGACATAACTCTTTTGGTGACTCTGGGCTGTAACAAGCCTCCTACGGATAAGCTCAACTTTCTCTGTCGTCTCCCTAACCAACTCCGGACCCAACAAAGGTGCATCACCCACCTCGGCCCAACACACTGGAGACCTACACGGTCGGCCATACAATACCTCAAACGGTGCCATACTGATGCTAGACTGAAAACTATTGTTGCAGGCAAACTCCACCAAGGGCAAGTGCCTCTCCCACGTCCCACTAAAGTCAAGGACACAACCTCGAAGCATATCCTCAAGGATCTGAATAGTACGCTCGGACTGCCCGTCAGTCTGAGGATGATAAGCCGTACTAAAGGTCAACTTAGTGCCCAAGGCACTCTGCAAACTCTGCCACAACCTAGCAGTAAAACGAGGATCTCTATCTGAGACGATCGCCACTGGGAGCCCGTGCAATCTCACTATGTCCCGAATATACAAGTCGGCGAGATGATCTACCGAATCTTTCACACGCATAGAAATAAAGTGCGCCGACTTAGTCAACCGGTCTACAACCACCCAAATGGCATCACTACCCCGCTGAGTCCTTGGAAGACCTACAACGAAGTCCATAGTGACATGCTGCCACTTCCACTCGGCAATAGGCAAGGGTTGCAGCAAACCCGCTGGCCTCTGATGCTCGGCCTTCACTTGCTGGCAAGTAAGGCACTTAGACATGAAAACAGCCACATCTCTCTTCATACCCCGCCACCAAAACTGGCGACCCAAATCCCGATACATCTTAGTGCCTCCCGGATGCACCGCAAGGTGTGGATGATGGAACTCTCGGAGTACTTCCTCTCGGCAAGACTCCGGCACAAACAAACGGTCTCGGTATCTCACACTCAGGTCGGGATACAACGTCAAACCCTTCTTAACCTTCCCAGTGGAAATCTTCTCTCGGAGGGATTCTACCTTAAGGTCACCTCTCTATGCCTCTAACACTCGAGTCACAAGTGTAGGCTGCACAACAACAGAAAACAAGGCCGCAGCCTCAACAGATTCGCCCAGAAGCAAATCAAACTCGCCAAGTGCACCCAACATCTCCCATTCCCGGATGGCTATACAAGCTACATCACTAATGGATTTCCTATTAAGGGCATCGGCCACAACATTGGCCTTTCTCGGGTGATAGTGCAACTCAAAATCATAGTCCTCAATGAACTCCATCCATCTCCTCTGCCTCAAATTTAAGTCTCTCTGTGTAAACAGATACTTCAAACTCTTGTGGTCCGAGAACACCTCGAACCTCTCACCATAAAGGTAGTGCCCCCAAATCTTCAAGGCGAAGATCACTACTGCTAACTCTAGGTCGTGTGTAGGGTAATTCTTCTCGTGTATTTTCAACTGACGTGAGCCATAAGCTACCACTTTCCCCTCTTGCATCAACACACAACCCAAACCCTCTCGTGAGGCATCACAATAAACCGCATAGCCCAACCCTCTCTCCGGAATAATCAAAACCGGAGCGGTGGTCAATCTAACTTTCAACTCCTGGAACGATTTTTCGCAAGTCTCACTCCATACAAACTTGACCCCTTTCCGTGTCAATCTAGTCAATGGCGAAGCTAGCCTGGTGAAATCTTTCACAAACCGACGGTAATACCCAGCTAATCCCAGAAAACTGCGGATCTCAAACACATTCTTAGGCTGTGCCCAATCTTGCACTGCCTCTACCTTGGATGTATCTACAGACACCCCTTTCCCGGATACCACATGGCCTAAGAATTTGACCTCTCCTAGCCAGAACTCACACTTCCCAAACTTGGCATACAGCCTATGGGCTCTAAGCAATTCAAGCACCACTCTCAAGTGTTCCTTGTGCTCCTCCTCAGAAGGCAAATAGATAAGAATGTTGTCCACGAAAACGACCACAAATCGATCTAAGAATTCTTGGAAGATCCGGTTCATCAAGTCCATAAAGACTGCCGGTGCATTGGTGAGCCCAAATGGCATCACCAGAAACTCATAATGGCCATACCGCGTACGGAATGTCGTCTTAGGAATATCCTCCTCCCTGACCCCCAACTGGTGGTAACCCGATCTCAAGTCTATCTTACAGAAACAACGGGAACCCTTCAACTGGTCAAACAAATCATCTATACGGGGCATAGGGTACTTATTCTTAACCGTAGCCCGATTCAACTTTCGGTAATCGATACACAATCTCAAGGCACCATTTTTCTTTTTAGCAAAGAGGGTTGGTGCTCCCCACGGCGAAACACTAGGGCGAACAAAACCCTTATCTAGCAATTCCTGGAGCTGAATCTTCAACTCACTCAACTCGGCTGGGGCAAAATGATAAGGTGCCATAGAAATTAGCGCTGTGCTAGGCACTGAATCAATAGAGAACTCTATCTCTCGGTGAGGTGGCAAACTAACGAGATCCTCGGGAAAAACATCCGAATACTCACAAACCACTCTCGGCAATACAATCTGGGTCTCATCACACTCACCACTTATAAAGCTAGCAAGTAGACCACTAAGCTTATTCCGCCCTCGCGGATCATACATCGGTGGCAGCACACTACCAACCTGATCCCCCAAGAAATGGAAATACTCCCCGCTCAAGGTACAAACTGTGACCCTCTGGCGGTAGCAATCAATAACGGCCCGGTATGACGATAGCCAGTCCATACCCAAAATAACATCAAAACCGTTCATGGGCATGACAACAAAAGGAAAAGGAAGCCTATGGTCGGCGGCCTCTATATCACACCCTCTACATCCGTGTTTCAAAATCAATTCACCCTCAACAGGTGATACAACACAAATAGGAGATGCTAACTGTGCCAACTCCAACTCCAACACAGATGCGAATGCAGCAGATACAAAAGAATGAGATGCACCCGGATCAATCAATACACTAGCAATCGAGTTGCAAAACAGAAAGGTACCTCTCACTACTGATGGAGCTGGTACTAGCTCCTGTGCGGTAACAGCATACACACACCCCGTAGGCCCCTGATCCACCTGCTCACCTCTAGGAGCAAAAGACTGCTGCACTGACAGGGATGACGAAGCTCCCGGATTGGCCCTCGAGGCCTGCACAGACTGAGCTGGCTGATAACTCTGCGTCTGCCTAGAACCAGACGCTCCTAAAGTGGCACTCAACTGTGGGCAATACCTCTTCAGGTGCCCAGGCTGACCACACTGATAGCAAGACAAAGGCTGGCCCCTGCCCTGACTCTGGCCCTGAGGTCTAGCTGAAGAAGAAGCAGCTCGCTGACCCCCTCCCTTCTGCGGGCAAACCGAAGACTTGTGACCCAGCTGGCCACACGCAAAACAAGTCAAGCCTCCCCGACTACCTCTCCCGAAGCCCGCACTCGGCACTGGAAAGGTCGATCTAGCCAAACTACCCTGAGACTGCTGAGGGTTAGAACCCCTCTGTCTCCTGCCGTCACCCTGACCATCTTGGCTCATCTTGGAGCCTCTCTGCCCTTCATCCTCCTCCTGCATCATAATCTCCATATGAGCTGCAGCATCAACCAAACGTCTGTACTCTTGGATAAAGGACCCTCCAACTCTCAGCTTGAGTCCACGCCTCAACTTTCGCTCAAACTTAAAGCAACGGCGTTCCTCAGACGCCACAAGTTCAGGTGCAAACCTGGACAGACTAGTGAAAGTAGCCTCAAACTCGGCCACTGACAAGCCCTGCTGTTTAAGCTGGTAAAACTGCTCCCTCAGCTTCTCCCTAGCAGCTGAAGATAAAAACTTCTCCTGGAAGGTATTCACAAACGCCTCCCATGTACCACCAACACTGCCCTTCTCATACTTCCACCACAGACCCGCATCTTCCTTCAGCTGGAAGGATGCCAAGGTCATCTTTAAAGCCCCGTCCTCGATGCCAAGCATCTCGAACGTCTTCTCCATCTGTTCCAACCACTCGTCAGCCTTAAGTGGCTCTTTTGGATCCCCAACAAATTCGTCCGGGTTATACCGGAAGAGCTCCCTTTTCAAGAAGGAAGGCCCTGCCTCAGCAATGTGGGCCTGATCCTGATTCCCTGCTCTGAGAATACCCAAAGCTCCTGCTATCTCTCAGGCCAAGGCACTCATAGCCTGCTGACCCGCTAGCTCGGCCACATTGGCCTGACCAACTCCCTCTTGCTGTGCCGGAATATCATCCGGTAAAGGCATCCCCTGCCTACCACGCCTGCCACGCCTACCACGTCCTCGTCCTGACATCCTAATAAAGGTAACCAAGACCATTAGCACATTCACAAATGTGCCGAAGCTATAACACTCATGTCCTAATGCATGGACAATTGTAATTCACTCCACATAAGCACATAATCACATAAGCAATTACGAATTTTATTTCCGGATAATGATAGTCCCGAGGCGTTAATAGAGTTCTAGTAAGAAACAACATTGATCAAGTTCTTTTCCAACAAGACTCCCAGAAATCTAAGGATCTAATCAACATCCTAGAAATTACATTCCATACCCACATAGTCACATAAACATGTTATCATATAAGCACATAACACTACATCTAAGTCTCTATCCAGCGAGACAAACCCATTGTGATCCTAATCACTTCCCATGTACCCAAAGTATTCGAACCTGGTACGCTTTGATACTAAGTTGTAACGCCCTAAAAAAATACATAAAACCCATCACTAGAGACATGCATTGATATAAAAGAAACCAACCATTTATATTCATCAGAGTAATTCTTACAATAGTATTACATGTTAACAACAAAAGCAAATGCCCTATGGACTTACAGCTTTCCAAGTCAACACCTGGTTATACAAAAGAAGAGTACTAACTCTGTACAAAATAAGCCCTTGGCTTGATATACATGTAATACAAACAAAATAAACAAAAAGAGTCTTCAACTCTCATCATCATCCAAGCTATGTCCTTGGAGGTGGCATACTACCTGTCCCTGAAAATAATGTCCCATACAGGGTGAGCCAACGCCCAGTAGAAATATGCTAAACACAGTATGAGCAATGACTAAGACATTAGCAATTGATAAATGTTCAATTTCTATAAATCAATTCATAACCCATTTCCATTTCATGACCACTATATTCATGTTTCATTTCAATTTCCATTTCTTATCAATTTCACAATTTACATCAACGACTCAGAACTTGGCCAACCACTTATATGAGACAGTGACTCATATTAAACGTTTCCCATTTTACAATAGATAAACATACTAGTTGTATCAACATCTCAACAGATAAGCATACAAGCTGTATCCACATTTCAACAGATATGCATATTAGCTATATCAACACTTCCAAAGATAAGCATATGAGCTGTATCAACACTTCCATAGATAAGCATATAAGCTGTATCAACACATTAACTGACAAGCATATGAGCTGTATCAGTGGAGTCCATCCCCTATCTCCTCCCAAGCAACGTCCGGTTTAGAGGTGCATCCCTTATCTTCCCCTAAACCATGGAGTACATCCCCTATCTCCTCCCACACACACAACGTATATATACATAGGTCATATACACAATCAATCAATACATAACGTTAATGTATTCTATCAACCGTCATACTCTATGACATATCCAATTGGTTAGTTTTAGTTTGCCTAATCATCATGCATTGTCTATAACTATCAAAACTACCCTCCACCGGTAGCCCAAGCAATTATTTCTAAACAGATAATAAAAGCTCCAACAGATAAAATATCAATGTTTTCAAAAGTGAGCGATTAATAAATCTAACTCCACTATTCTACCATATAATGAACCAATTTCATTATTTCCAACTCAATTCCATATAATCACAATTTTCCCAAAAATAGGGTTTTCCACCCCATTTCCCAATATTGACCCAATGGTCTATATATCAACAACCAACAACGATATCATTATTTTGAAACCCACAATACACAATTTAGAATCAAAATAACAAAATCCTTTTTTAACATTTTGAAACCCTAAGTCCCAAAATTACCCAACTTCAACACTTTATCAAAACAACCAAAAATCTATGTCAAAGACCATAAGAGTGAGTAGGAATCCCTACCTCAAAAGATGACACCCGGAGAAGAAGATGACGAAAACGAAGTTGCTCCAAATCACAAGTTTCTCGGATCAAAATGTAGCCCTCGACGATCAACCCAACTTTTACAAAGGCCAAAGGTGAGGCTAAAGGTGAGTTTTAGAGTGAGGTCCTCTCTAATGGCTTTTTCAGAAAAGAAAGAGAGAGAGGGAATGAGAGAAAGTGATTTAAAAATGCCCTACAGCCAACTGATATACGACATTCCTGCTCGAGCGGAAAACACAACGCTCGAGCGTCAAGAACAAAAAACTAGGTTCGCTCGAGCGCAAGAAAGCCCGCTCGAGCGCAAGAAAGCCCGCTCGAGCTCCAAGACACAAGAGTAAAGTTGTGATACCCCTGTTCCGTATTATACTAATTGGCCCTTAATATGAATTTGATTATATGTTTGATATGATTTGGTGTGCCATTATGTGATAGATGTGATTCTAGAATTCTATCTGTCCACCATAGGAATATCTGTTTGAATAATCTACTTTGGAATTAAATTGAGGGCCTTATCGACCACAGAACTCGAAATTGATTACGCCATTGTGGTTGGCATAATTTTTAGAGCCTACGGTGAAATTTAATTGAAAATTGATTCTGGTCAATTTAAACTGATTAAATTGATAAATTAAGTACCCCATTATTTTATATTAAAATACTTGTTAGTGGGGCTTGTTGTATATTTGCATTGCACTCTCCTTTAGCTCTCTTAAAACTCAAAATCTGAGTTAGACAATTGAGAGTGAGGGAGAGGCCGGCTATAGAGAAAGAAAGGAAGAGACTTGAGCAATTTTTGGCTCTAGCTTGGGAATTTGAAGATTTAACTCAAGAATTGACTAGAGTTTGGAAGATTAAAGCTCCTAGGTGAGTAACCAACCCCTAACTCATGAATTTGAGTTGTGATTTCGTGAATTGAAGATTAATTTGTGATGTAGAACATGAAAGGAGTTGGTTTTGATGAATTTGAAGACTATATATGCATGCATGTATGTATTGTTTTGAATTTGCATATTTGAGCTTGAATTACATGACTCATGTTGCAATTTTGGTTGAAATCCATGTATTTGACCATCTTTTCATCATATGAGACAAGAATGAAGGTTATATGTCACATGCATGTAAAATCCATGGAAGTAGAAGCTTTGAATGCATGAAATGGTTACATTGGTAATGAGTTGGTGGAAAATGAGCCACGCATGTAGATAAATTATGAAATTGAGCTTCAATATGTTGTAATTCTATGTTTGTACCATGTTAGTACATGATTATGTGAAGTTTGGACCGAAATCATGCATTTAGAGCCTTTGAATGTCGAGATGAAGCTCAAGAACTCAATCTGGAAAACCCAGATTTTCGATGTCCGCTCGAGCGGTTGAAGTGCCGCTCGAGCGAAGAAATCGAGCTTCCAGCATTTTCTGCAGACATGGTTCCCACTCGAGCGGGGAAGTTGACGCTCGAGCGGGGAGCTATGTAGACAGGCAGTCCGCTCGAGCAGCCGAGTTCACGCTCGAGTTGGAATTGAAGGCAACCAGTACTTTTGCTGACCTAAGGGTCCGCTCGAGCGGGGAAGTCCAAGCTCGAGCGGGGACCCTATTTTCTGAAATCCTGTTTTTGCATTTTGTGTTCTGTTTTCCGTTCTCTTTCACTTGCAAGCACTCTTAGGCATATGTTAAGCATTGTAAATGAGTTAATGAGATAATAATAAAGCCTAAAGAGGAATATGTGAATTAGAGAACGGATTGAACTGTTAGTGACCCTTTTGTGTTCATGAAATATGTAAGGTCAAGCTCCAGGGCAAATCCACAAGCCGATCACTGTGAGTAATATCGATATTTGAATGATTGTGAATGTCCAATTATTATTCCCTTATAAGCTTTATGAGTTTCTAATTGGGATTGTGGACAAAAGTCTGACAGGAATAAATATAAATGGACCAAAGGTCGTTTCGATAAACATAAATGGACCAAAGGTCGTTTTGATAAACATAAATAGACCAAAGGTCGTTTTGATAACAAAAGAACGGACCGAAGGTCGTTTTGACCTATATGAATGGACCGAAGGTCGTCTTGACCTATATGAATGGACCGAAGGTCGTTTCGATACAAATAAGTGGACCGAAGGTCGTTTTGATAGAAAGAAATGGACCTAAGGTCGTTTTGACACGAATGTATGGCCGGAGGCCGTTTTGACGTAAATGAATGGACCGAAGGTCGTTTCGATATGAATAAGTGGACCGAAGGTCGTTTCGATAGAAATAAATGGACCTAAGGTCGTTTTGACATGAATGAGTGGGCCGAAGGCCGTTTTGACACGAATGTATGGGCCGAAGGCCGTTTTGACATAAACGAATAAGCCGAAGGCCATTTTGACAGAAATGAATGGGCCGAAGGCCGTTTTGACATAAATGGAAATCTGAATGGGCCAAAGGCTAGAATGTTTAGAACTACAGTCGCTTGATTTGAATTTCGTATAGTTATATATCTGTTAAATGGAAATATGAATTGGGCCTAAGGCCGTTTGGAACATGTTGTTCTACATTGTTATGTAACTTCTGTATTTGATTTGATATTATTCACTGGGCTTTCGCTCACGCTCATTCATGTGTTTGTAGGTGAGCCAAGAGAGGTCCAGACCCAGCCTCAGTGAAGTCTGTATGGAACAACTAAGGTTTTAAGAGAGTCAGCCCTTGTGTCTCACGCACGAGACCCGTCTTCGCCCTTTTGTTATGTATTTACATTTTGTCAGGTTGGCGAAGTTTTGAATCCGTCTGTATATAGTTTTCATGGGTTGACTTAGTTTGGATGATCTTGTCTGTATAGAATCTTATGTCATTACAGTTTCTGTTGTGAGTTATTAACATATGTATGTCTGGAATGTTATGATGTGCATATAAGCACGGCTCTATGGACAAAGTTTTAAAATTGCTTCCGTTTGGCCCCTTTTACTCAGATGAGTTTTGTCTTATTTGGTTTGAGGCCGTAGGTAATCTCGTGATTACTGGCCGGTTATGGCCTTAACCCAGAGGGGCGGGTTTGGGTCGTGACAGAGTGGTATCAGAGCACGAGTTAATAACTCACACACTTGTCCAAAAGAGCAATATGCGTTTAGAAAAGATCTAGGATGCATTCATGTGACAAATATGAATTTGGAAGCATCAAGAATATGCTTAAGTGTTTCGATACGAACAGTTATATGCTATAAATTCGTGAATTGCTTGCATTGTAAACCATTGGAATATGTATGCTTTCTGATATATGCATACTTATGAATCTTTTGTATAAGGTATAATGCAAGTTTAATCAGATGGGGAGTAAAAACTTTATAAGGTTATGTTTAGCCTTAATTATTGTTCTGATGGTATGAAATGACAAGTTCCCTGAAACGCTATGTTTGGTATAAATGAATGATTGTCTAAATTCTCCTTGAACGTAATTGTGGTATCCTTGGCGGAGGCCCTCGCGCAGGGGACATAATACTGTGGCTTATGGCCATGAGGCCCTCGCCTAGGGGAAACAATATCGTGGCCTATGTATGAGATCTGTTACTCAGTACCGAAGGTTCCATTATGGAACTTGTTATTCTTGACCAACATGATATGTTACGCTAAAGGAAATACCACACATGATTTGAATATGAGATATGAATTGTTACACTAATGTGTACAACAAGTTTGTTTTGTTATAATGCACATACATGAATATATGAATCATAAAAAGTTGTTTATGTGCATTCAATTCTGCCTACGGGTGTCTATGTGAAATATGAACATGATTTGAGTATATAATTACTTAGTAAATGTTCAGCATGTAATTATTTGTTACGTATGTGATTAATTACGTACGATATGTGAAATGAGAATATAAAGACGTGCCTATGTACGAATACGACTATGTGTATCTGTGTTTATTTTCGTATTGAGCATCCCAGTATTTGGCAAGGTTTAGTGAGAATTGTGTAGAGAATGGTTAAATTAAGGGCATATGAGCTGGAAGGCTCTTCCGCAGCCCGACTTGATAGACTGGAAAGAATGGTACAAGAAATGGTAGGAACCTTAAGACGACAACGTCAGTTGCCGTTACGGCGAGAACCTTTGCCACCATCAGTGTACGAGACATCGAGCAGTTTGTTATCGGATTTCTGGGGTTTGTTATAGGTGTGGTGAAATGGGCCGTATGGTAAAGAACTGTCCCCGAACTGAACAAAATGTGAATAAATCTTCTGCCTCAGCTAGATTCGTACCAGTGGTAGGAATTGCTACTCAGGATGGAGTAATTGCACTCATCCCAGAAAGTGCTCAAAATACTGCGAACGCTATCCCAGATATTTATACTGTTTATGAACAAATGCTCATGTGTTGATTGATTCTGAATTAGTACACGTGTACATCTTTGCTTGGGATATTATTTGATTCGGATCGGCATATTTTTCCATATCTGCTGCATGTGTATCGGGATCAGTTAGACCTACATGATTGAGACCGTGTTCATTGGAGATATATGCCCCGTTTAGGAAATTTGTGAAATACGTTTTGGGATATTGATTGACTCTGCACATGCACATGTATATCTAAACCTATGCTCAGGTTGATTTGCTATGTTACTGTCTTCAATGACTAAACCACTGGAATTGTGACTTTGTGATTGTATAATTGAGTTGAGCACCCCAAATGATAAACTCTATAATTGTGAGACCATGCATTTTGATGGGTAGAAAATTGACTGGATTATGTGACTATACTGGGCTCGACTCATAAACCTACATTTTGTGACTAATTTGGAACCTTTGTGTAACAGACCGTATCTTATGTACAACCGAGGAACTCTGTTTAATGTGTTACTGTGCACCATGTGCTTGTATATAAGACTTGTTTGAGAATTGTTGCATTGATTATGGTGCATACCTCCTGATCTGAATAGTTGCACGTTTATGCAACTACCCCCGAATTTATGTAGTCGATGCCATATTGTATATGACTTGAAATGCTTTGATATGAACAGTTGTGATGAATAATTCTGGTATGACTTTGAGAATTGATGAACTTAGGGCAGTTGAGAAACTAACAACCATGTACCTAAGCAAACGAAGTATGCCTTACAGAACCGAATGTGCCCTATTTGAGAAAATTTTTATTTGATTCGATCCGATAGAACCTTTGCCTGATATTGTTCCGATGGAACCCTCATTTGATATAATTTGATGGAACCTTTGTTCGATCTAATCTGACAAAACCGTTGCTTGGATCGACCGATAAGACCCTCTATCTAATTTGATTTTGTAAAAAGGGGATTAAGAATTGCTTGTGAACAAATAGCCAGATTATTCTTGGCAAAAAAACTGATAAACCCAAAACTTGAATTCATTTGGGATACTTGACTTATTTGAAAGACCTTTTGTGGGCTATCAACAGATTGATCTAACTATGAACACCGTTGAGAACCAATCCCCAACTATTGAGGACATACGTGTTAAAAATGAACCGAATTATACAAACCCTGTGATTGGGTGTCGTAAGGAGTGTTGTTCCATTTTGTTTGTTTGACGCTATGGGAACCGATGACGGTAGATTGATTTGATTTTGAGCAGTACTGAACATTTGTCTTTGACTGATCAGAACATGTTTTGTAAGGGAGAGTGATTGCTTCAGTGTTATCAGATTTTGGAGAAATCAGGTTATAGTGAATGGTGTTGTGTTGCTTTGATGACATTCTTAGAGTGTCCTTTCGTGCTAGGGGACGTTAAGCCTATGTAGCACCTTTGATTGAGATACTTTTTGCCACCGACGGTTTCGTACGGGTGGGTTTGACTAATCGATCTGGAATCGGCCACCGACGGTCGCGAACGGGTGTGCTTCGATTCCGAGACGATTATTCCTTTGTTTTGTTTGGAATGTCATCCTTTGGTATTATGTAAATGTTTTAACATCCAAGAAACTTTGAAAAACCCTGATTGTCCGAAAAGTGCGTGAATTCGGTACGCTTTGTATATAACCACCCAGTGTCATTATATTCTGTGATTGGAACCCTGCGAATGTGTGAATTGTGTTTGACATGCGATTGACTCCTTTGATAATGCCTTTGACATCATGGGGATTTACGTATATGAATTGCCTTATACTTTTAACGACTACCAGATAAAGTAGAAAGACTCGAGGGAACAGAGAATTGAATACTGAACTGAATTGTGAATTGCAAACTGTAAACTGTTGAATGAACTGAGAATACGTGTATTCTATTAGAAGTCGATTGCCTCAGTGTTGTTGTATTTTACAATTGGTACTATGGGGATATACAGACTATATGCGTTGTATGGGTAATTGCCTCGATACTATCTTTGTTGACTCGGGGATCACTGTCTGGATCCACTTTAAATTCCTGTGAACTTTTGGTTGACCTTGAATAGCTGTGACGAGTCACTGAACTAAATACCAAATCGGATTGTGTATTGTGGAATTATTGAAGAATGAATTGAACTTTTGTGACAAGGGAATAGACCGAACTTCTATGATAAAGCTAGCTGGCATCTGAAATGAATATGTTGGTGACCTACCTTGGAGTGGACAATTGGTGAAATTGTGTCTGAATATTTTCGGTGCCAACAGATCGAAGCCGAATATCAGATAGTGGCTGAACTACATCAATCTCTCTATTTTGGAATGGAAATGGGAATATGTGACTACGAAATTTGTTGTGGGGCTACCTTGAGCACCCAAGGTATAAGTCCTGTTTGAGTTTTGAATATGGGATTACTAAGTTGCCTGTCTCCTCCCTGTGAAATTTTCGTAAGATGCTTGTCGACTAGTCACTGTTATACCAATAAGATTGCTCGTTGCATGAGGTCCCAGTATCTATTGTTTTAGACAGAAACTTTAAAATGTGTTTGAATTTTGACAAGCCTTCAAGAGGCAATGAGAACTGAAATGGGATTCAGCACTACTTTCCATCCATAAATTGATGTATAGTCAGAAGGAACTATTTAGACTCTGGGAGAAATGCTCCAAATGTGTACTTTAGATTTTCAAGAAGTCAGAAAAATTTGTCCATTGTTGGCAGACTCTGCTTACAACAAAAGCTTACACTCTAGATTGGTATGACACCATACAAGCCTTGTATGGAGGAAAAGTTGAGTCTTTGACTGATTGAGAGCAGAGTGTTGCTCGATTTTGAGACTAAGCAGCTAACTATCAAAAGGATTGGAACCATTGAATAAGAAGGTATTCCAAATTGTTTTTAGCTAAAGGCAAATTAAGTTTGGAGGACCAAACTTCCTAAAGGGGGGAAGACTGTGATACCCCTGTTTCGTATTATGCTAATTGGCCCTTAATATGAATTTGATTATATGTTTGATATGATTTGGTGTGCCATTATGTGATATATGTGATTCTAGAATTCTATCTGTCCACCGTAGGAATATCTGTTTGAATAATCTACTTTGGAATTAAATTGAGGGCCTTATCGGCCACAGAACTCGAAATTGATTATGCCATTGTGGTTGGCATAATTTTTAGAGCCTACGGTGAAATTTAATTGAAAATTGATTCTGGTCAATTTAAACTGATTAAATTGATAAATTAAGTACCCCATTATTTTATATTAAAATATTTGTTAGTGGGGCTTGTTGTATATTTGCATTGCACTCTCCTTTAGCTCTCTTAAAACTCAAAATCTGAGTTAGACAATTGAGAGTGAGGGAGAGGCCGGCTATAGAGAAAGAAGGAAGAGACTTGAGCAATTTTTGGCTCTAGCTTGGGAATTTGAAGATTTAACTCAAGAATTGACTAGAGTTTGGAAGATTAAAGCTCCTAGGTGAGTAACCAACCCCTAACTCATGAATTTGAGTTGTGATTTCGTGAATTGAAGATTAATTTGTGATGTAGAACATGAAAGGAGTTGGTTTTGATGAATTTGAAGACTATATATGCATGCATGTATGTATTGTTTTGAATTTGCATATTTGAGCTTGAATTACATGACTCATGTTGCAATTTTGGTTGAAATCCATGTATTTGACCATCTTTTCATCATATGAGACGAGAATGAAGGTTATATGTCACATGCATGTACAATCCATGGAAGTAGAAGCTTTGAATGCATGAAATGGTTCCATTGGTAATGAGTTGGTGGAAAATGAGCCATGCATGTAGATAAATTATGAAATTGAGCTTCAATATGTTGTAATTCTATGTTTGTACCATGTTAGTACATGATTATGTGAAGTTTGGATCGAAATCATGCGTTTAGAGCCTTTGAATGCCGAGATGAAGCTCAAGAACTCAATCTGGAAAACCCAGATTTTCGATGTCCGCTCGAGCGGGTGAAGTGCCGCTCGAGCGGAGAAATCGAGCTCCCAGCATTTTCTGCAGACATGGTTCCCACTCGAGCGGGGAAGTTGACGCTCGAGCGGGGAGCTATGTAGACAGGCAGTCCGCTCGAGCGGCCGAGTTCACGCTCGAGCTGGAATTGAAGGCAACCAGTACTTTCGCAGACCTAAGGGTCCGCTCGAGCGAGGAAGTCCACGCTCGAGCGGGGACCCTATTTTCTGAAATCCTGCTTTTGCATTTTGTGTTCTGTTTTCCGTTCTCTTTCACTTGCAAGCACTCTTAGGCATATGTTAAGCATTGTAAATGAGTTAATGAGATAATAATAAAGCCTAAAGAGGAATATGTGAATTAGAGAACGGATTGAACTGTTAGTGACCCTTTTGTGTTCATGAAATATGTAGGGTCAAGCTCCAGGGCAAATCCACAAGCCGATCACTGTGAGTAATATCGATATTTGAATGATTGTGAATGTCCAATTATTATTCCCTTATAAGCTTTATGAGTTTCTAATTGGGATTGTGGACAAAAGTCTGACAGGAATAAATATAAATGGACCAAAGGTCGTTTCGATAAACATAAATGGACCAAAGGTCGTTTTGATAAACATAAATAGACCAAAGGTCGTTTTGATAACAAAAGAACGGACCGAAGGTCGTTTTGACCTATATGAATGGACCGAAGGTCGTCTTGACCTATATGAATGGACCGAAGGTCGTTTCGATACAAATAAGTGGACCGAAGGTCGTTTTGATAGAAAGAAATGGACCTAAGGTCGTTTTGACACGAATGTATGGCCGGAGGCCGTTTTGACGTAAATGAATGGACCGAAGGTCGTTTCGATATGAATAAGTGGACCGAAGGTCGTTTCGATAGAAATAAATGGACCTAAGGTCGTTTTGACATGAATGAGTGGGCCGAAGGCCGTTTTGACACGAATGTATGGGCCGAAGGCCGTTTTGACATAAACGAATAAGCCGAAGGCCATTTTGACAGAAATGAATGGGCCGAAGGCCGTTTTGACATAAATGGAAATCTGAATGGGCCAAAGGCTAGAATGTTTAGAACTACAGTCGCTTGATTTGAATTTCGTATAGTTATATATCTGTTAAATGGAAATATGAATTGGGCCTAAGGCCGTTTGGAACATGTTGTTCTACATTGTTATGTAACTTCTGTATTTGATTTGATATTATTCACTGGGCTTTCGCTCACGCTCATTCATGTGTTTGTAGGTGAGCCAAGAGAGGTCCAGACCCAGCCTCAGTGAAGTCTGTATGGAACAACTAAGGTTTTAAGAGAGTCAGCCCTTGTGTCTCACGCACGAGACCCGTCTTCGCCCTTTTGTTATGTATTTACATTTTGTCAGGTTGGCGAAGTTTTGAATCCGTCTGTATATAGTTTTCATGGGTTGACTTAGTTTGGATGATCTTGTCTGTATAGAATCTTATGTCATTACAGTTTCTGTTGTGAGTTATTAACATATGTATGTCTGGAATGTTATGATGTGCATATAAGCACGGCTCTATGGACAAAGTTTTAAAATTGCTTCCGTTTGGCCCCTTTTACTCAGATGAGTTTTGTCTTATTTGGTTTGAGGCCGTAGGTAATCTCGTGATTACTGGCCGGTTATGGCCTTAACCCAGAGGGGCGGGTTTGGGTCGTGACAGAGTGGTATCAGAGCACGAGTTAATAACTCACACACTTGTCCAAAAGAGCAATATGCGTTTAGAAAAGATCTAGGATGCATTCATGTGACAAATATGAATTTGGAAGCATCAAGAATATGCTTAAGTGTTTCGATACGAACAGTTATATGCTATAAATTCGTGAATTGCTTGCATTGTAAACCATTGGAATATGTATGCTTTCTGATATATGCATACTTATGAATCTTTTGTATAAGGTATAATGCAAGTTTAATCAGATGGGGAGTAAAAACTTTATAAGGTTATGTTTAGCCTTAATTATTGTTCTGATGGTATGAAATGACAAGTTCCCTGAAACGCTATGTTTGGTATAAATGAATGATTGTCTAAATTCTCCTTGAACGTAATTGTGGTATCCTTGGCGGAGGCCCTCGCGCAGGGGACATAATACTGTGGCTTATGGCCATGAGGCCCTCGCCTAGGGGAAACAATATCGTGGCCTATGTATGAGATCTGTTACTCAGTACCGAAGGTTCCATTATGGAACTTGTTATTCTTGACCAACATGATATGTTACGCTAAAGGAAATACCACACATGATTTGAATATGAGATATGAATTGTTACACTAATGTGTACAACAAGTTTGTTTTGTTATAATGCACATACATGAATATATGAATCATAAAAAGTTGTTTATGTGCATTCAATTCTGCCTACGGGTGTCTATGTGAAATATGAACATGATTTGAGTATATAATTACTTAGTAAATGTTCAGCATGTAATTATTTGTTACGTATGTGATTAATTACGTACGATATGTGAAATGAGAATATAAAGACGTGCCTATGTACGAATACGACTATGTGTATCTGTGTTTATTTTCGTATTGAGCATCCCAGTATTTGGCAAGGTTTAGTGAGAATTGTGTAGAGAATGGTTAAATTAAGGGCATATGAGCTGGAAGGCTCTTCCGCAGCCCGACTTGATAGACTGGAAAGAATGGTACAAGAAATGGTAGGAACCTTAAGACGACAACGTCAGTTGCCGTTACGGCGAGAACCTTTGCCACCATCAGTGTACGAGACATCGAGCAGTTTGTTATCGGATTTCTGGGGTTTGTTATAGGTGTGGTGAAATGGGCCGTATGGTAAAGAACTGTCCCCGAACTGAACAAAATGTGAATAAATCTTCTGCCTCAGCTAGATTCGTACCAGTGGTAGGAATTGCTACTCAGGATGGAGTAATTGCACTCATCCCAGAAAGTGCTCAAAATACTGCGAACGCTATCCCAGATATTTATACTGTTTATGAACAAATGCTCATGTGTTGATTGATTCTGAATTAGTACACGTGTACATCTTTGCTTGGGATATTATTTGATTCGGATCGGCATATTTTTCCATATCTGCTGCATGTGTATCGGGATCAGTTAGACCTACATGATTGAGACCGTGTTCATTGGAGATATATGCCCCGTTTAGGAAATTTGTGAAATACGTTTTGGGATATTGATTGACTCTGCACATGCACATGTATATCTAAACCTATGCTCAGGTTGATTTGCTATGTTACTGTCTTCAATGACTAAACCACTGGAATTGTGACTTTGTGATTGTATAATTGAGTTGAGCACCCCAAATGATAAACTCTATAATTGTGAGACCATGCATTTTGATGGGTAGAAAATTGACTGGATTATGTGACTATACTGGGCTCGACTCATAAACCTACATTTTGTGACTAATTTGGAACCTTTGTGTAACAGACCGTATCTTATGTACAACCGAGGAACTCTGTTTAATGTGTTACTGTGCACCATGTGCTTGTATATAAGACTTGTTTGAGAATTGTTGCATTGATTATGGTGCATACCTCCTGATCTGAATAGTTGCACGTTTATGCAACTACCCCCGAATTTATGTAGTCGATGCCATATTGTATATGACTTGAAATGCTTTGATATGAACAGTTGTGATGAATAATTCTGGTATGACTTTGAGAATTGATGAACTTAGGGCAGTTGAGAAACTAACAACCATGTACCTAAGCAAACGAAGTATGCCTTACAGAACCGAATGTGCCCTATTTGAGAAAATTTTTATTTGATTCGATCCGATAGAACCTTTGCCTGATATTGTTCCGATGGAACCCTCATTTGATATAATTTGATGGAACCTTTGTTCGATCTAATCTGACAAAACCGTTGCTTGGATCGACCGATAAGACCCTCTATCTAATTTGATTTTGTAAAAAGGGGATTAAGAATTGCTTGTGAACAAATAGCCAGATTATTCTTGGCAAAAAAACTGATAAACCCAAAACTTGAATTCATTTGGGATACTTGACTTATTTGAAAGACCTTTTGTGGGCTATCAACAGATTGATCTAACTATGAACACCGTTGAGAACCAATCCCCAACTATTGAGGACATACGTGTTAAAAATGAACCGAATTATACAAACCCTGTGATTGGGTGTCGTAAGGAGTGTTGTTCCATTTTGTTTGTTTGACGCTATGGGAACCGATGACGGTAGATTGATTTGATTTTGAGCAGTACTGAACATTTGTCTTTGACTGATCAGAACATGTTTTGTAAGGGAGAGTGATTGCTTCAGTGTTATCAGATTTTGGAGAAATCAGGTTATAGTGAATGGTGTTGTGTTGCTTTGATGACATTCTTAGAGTGTCCTTTCGTGCTAGGGGACGTTAAGCCTATGTAGCACCTTTGATTGAGATACTTTTTGCCACCGACGGTTTCGTACGGGTGGGTTTGACTAATCGATCTGGAATCGGCCACCGACGGTCGCGAACGGGTGTGCTTCGATTCCGAGACGATTATTCCTTTGTTTTGTTTGGAATGTCATCCTTTGGTATTATGTAAATGTTTTAACATCCAAGAAACTTTGAAAAACCCTGATTGTCCGAAAAGTGCGTGAATTCGGTACGCTTTGTATATAACCACCCAGTGTCATTATATTCTGTGATTGGAACCCTGCGAATGTGTGAATTGTGTTTGACATGCGATTGACTCCTTTGATAATGCCTTTGACATCATGGGGATTTACGTATATGAATTGCCTTATACTTTTAACGACTACCAGATAAAGTAGAAAGACTCGAGGGAACAGAGAATTGAATACTGAACTGAATTGTGAATTGCAAACTGTAAACTGTTGAATGAACTGAGAATACGTGTATTCTATTAGAAGTCGATTGCCTCAGTGTTGTTGTATTTTACAATTGGTACTATGGGGATATACAGACTATATGCGTTGTATGGGTAATTGCCTCGATACTATCTTTGTTGACTCGGGGATCACTGTCTGGATCCACTTTAAATTCCTGTGAACTTTTGGTTGACCTTGAATAGCTGTGACGAGTCACTGAACTAAATACCAAATCGGATTGTGTATTGTGGAATTATTGAAGAATGAATTGAACTTTTGTGACAAGGGAATAGACCGAACTTCTATGATAAAGCTAGCTGGCATCTGAAATGAATATGTTGGTGACCTACCTTGGAGTGGACAATTGGTGAAATTGTGTCTGAATATTTTCGGTGCCAACAGATCGAAGCCGAATATCAGATAGTGGCTGAACTACATCAATCTCTCTATTTTGGAATGGAAATGGGAATATGTGACTACGAAATTTGTTGTGGGGCTACCTTGAGCACCCAAGGTATAAGTCCTGTTTGAGTTTTGAATATGGGATTACTAAGTTGCCTGTCTCCTCCCTGTGAAATTTTCGTAAGATGCTTGTCGACTAGTCACTGTTATACCAATAAGATTGCTCGTTGCATGAGGTCCCAGTATCTATTGTTTTAGACAGAAACTTTAAAATGTGTTTGAATTTTGACAAGCCTTCAAGAGGCAATGAGAACTGAAATGGGATTCAGCACTACTTTCCATCCATAAATTGATGTATAGTCAGAAGGAACTATTTAGACTCTGGGAGAAATGCTCCAAATGTGTACTTTAGATTTTCAAGAAGTCAGAAAAATTTGTCCATTGTTGGCAGACTCTGCTTACAACAAAAGCTTACACTCTAGATTGGTATGACACCATACAAGCCTTGTATGGAGGAAAAGTTGAGTCTTTGACTGATTGAGAGCAGAGTGTTGCTCGATTTTGAGACTAAGCAGCTAACTATCAAAAGGATTGGAACCATTGAATAAGAAGGTATTCCAAATTGTTTTTAGCTAAAGGCAAATTAAGTTTGGAGGACCAAACTTCCTAAAGGGGGGAAGACTGTGATACCCCTGTTTCGTATTATGCTAATTGGCCCTTAATATGAATTTGATTATATGTTTGATATGATTTGGTGTGCCATTATGTGATATATGTGATTCTAGAATTCTATCTGTCCACCGTAGGAATATCTGTTTGAATAATCTACTTTGGAATTAAATTGAGGGCCTTATCGGCCACAGAACTCGAAATTGATTATGCCATTGTGGTTGGCATAATTTTTAGAGCCTACGGTGAAATTTAATTGAAAATTGATTCTGGTCAATTTAAACTGATTAAATTGATAAATTAAGTACCCCATTATTTTATATTAAAATATTTGTTAGTGGGGCTTGTTGTATATTTGCATTGCACTCTCCTTTAGCTCTCTTAAAACTCAAAATCTGAGTTAGACAATTGAGAGTGAGGGAGAGGCCGGCTATAGAGAAAGAAGGAAGAGACTTGAGCAATTTTTGGCTCTAGCTTGGGAATTTGAAGATTTAACTCAAGAATTGACTAGAGTTTGGAAGATTAAAGCTCCTAGGTGAGTAACCAACCCCTAACTCATGAATTTGAGTTGTGATTTCGTGAATTGAAGATTAATTTGTGATGTAGAACATGAAAGGAGTTGGTTTTGATGAATTTGAAGACTATATATGCATGCATGTATGTATTGTTTTGAATTTGCATATTTGAGCTTGAATTACATGACTCATGTTGCAATTTTGGTTGAAATCCATGTATTTGACCATCTTTTCATCATATGAGACGAGAATGAAGGTTATATGTCACATGCATGTACAATCCATGGAAGTAGAAGCTTTGAATGCATGAAATGGTTCCATTGGTAATGAGTTGGTGGAAAATGAGCCATGCATGTAGATAAATTATGAAATTGAGCTTCAATATGTTGTAATTCTATGTTTGTACCATGTTAGTACATGATTATGTGAAGTTTGGATCGAAATCATGCGTTTAGAGCCTTTGAATGCCGAGATGAAGCTCAAGAACTCAATCTGGAAAACCCAGATTTTCGATGTCCGCTCGAGCGGGTGAAGTGCCGCTCGAGCGGAGAAATCGAGCTCCCAGCATTTTCTGCAGACATGGTTCCCACTCGAGCGGGGAAGTTGACGCTCGAGCGGGGAGCTATGTAGACAGGCAGTCCGCTCGAGCGGCCGAGTTCACGCTCGAGCTGGAATTGAAGGCAACCAGTACTTTCGCAGACCTAAGGGTCCGCTCGAGCGAGGAAGTCCACGCTCGAGCGGGGACCCTATTTTCTGAAATCCTGCTTTTGCAT
>NC_138964.1:87899537-87924537 GCF_055761805.1 Camellia sinensis
CCAATACGAACTTGGGCTCCAATTAGGCTAGGATGTGTTGCTTGATGAAAAAAACTGATCTGGGTGGTTCAGTGGACTCCTTGTACCAGTTTTTTTTCCTTATATTGTACCTCTCTCTTCCTTATTTGGATGAAGGTGAGTGGCAAAGTCTGGTTCAACTAAGGCGTAGGTCGTCCTATCTAATTGAGTGGGTATTGTTTTTTTTTTTTTTTTACTTGGGCTGCAGGAAGTCTCTCTCATGCCGTGCTATTGCTTCTGATATAGTAGTGGACCTGTTTTGTCCTTCAATAAAAATGAAGGGCTTTAGTTTATGGTTGGGGTAAATTACCGTTGGAGGTGACTAGTGACGAATTGATCTGTACGCTCAATTGTTTCTAAGGGATCGGTGTATTCTTCAAGTTGTCAAAATGGGTTGTTCGAAGGGGATCTACAAACTGGATGAGTTCAAAATCCAGTGAAGTTAGGTTCAGAATGGAAGTCTATATAATATAAATAGGCTAGCTCGCCTGACCATAAAGAGCAACGCTCGCTAGGCGTGTAACAAGACTAGGCTTTTGACAAGAGGCCTCAGCCTCAATCTATATGGTGAAAAGGTCTTGCTGAAAAGCTCTTCAAGGTAAGTGAAGCGTGACCACCTGAACTCCATCTATTGGCTTGTACAAAGACCTAAGGAACCAAACCTCCTTATAGAGGCTCACCTATGACCGGGTTGATAAGATCGGACAGCTAAACCAAATATCCGAATGGTTCCCATTTAGATATTTTTTTATAACAGATCTCCTTCAAGGGTTCAATGAGTTCAGCTATCACAAATTTATCTTCTTTGGGTTGGGCGTACTGTAGACACCCCATTTTGGACCGACCTTAAGACTCAGACGTCACCAATTGAGCGCTCAGTGATGATGCGTATTGTGCTCGTTCTGAGGTTTCAGAGTCTCGACTGCGAGCCTTGCCTCCAAACTTCAGGGCCCTATTGTGCTTTGCCTCGATTTGCGAACCAGGTCCTGCTTTCTCTATTTTCTCTTCCCGAAGGGAGGGAGAGGTCTCATAGACCATCCCTTAGTGGCCGTAGGCTACGTTTCGCGGTCGTAGGCCATTTTTCCCGTTTGCAGGCTAGTTTTCAGTTTTTGGAGGCCGTCGTCTACGTTTCGCTTAATTACCTCCGATTACACCGATTTTTGGCACACCCTTTATTTCCTCCCTTTAGAGGGACACTGTGGCCTGGGAGACCGTCTTCGTGGTCATACGCCACTTTCGGTGCCTAACAGCCTGTTTTCGGGGTCCCGGACTGCGCATTTTGGCCCCTGAACCTTCGTTTTGCATCCGTTTTGGTCCATTTTTGGTAGGAACCCTATTTTCATTGCTAGGGAGGTGGTAGGATGGTGGGAGGCTACCTTTTCCCATGAAAAACCAGCTTTCTCTTTTTCTCTCTCCAAAAGCCGATTTTTCTGACAGAAAGCTGGTTTTTCTCACTTTTGAGCCATAATTTTTGGCTTTTCTTACCATCATTGTGTTGTGCTCATCTGGGAGGCCACCAATATGGGTAGGCCAACCAGTAATTCCTCTTGAACCTTTTGAACCCCTCTAAAAAGATGGTTTTCCTCTCTCTGGGTCACATTTTCTAGTTTTCCACCATACAGCTACGTTGCACTCATCTGGGAGGCCACCTTTCTGGTATGGTCGGCCAGCATTTCTCATTGACCCTTTTGACCCTTGGTCGGCCCACCAGGGGGAGTGGCCGGCCGGCCACCTTAGCTGGTCGGCCAGCTTTCTGCTTTTTGCTCTTCTCAAGTGCAACACAACTATGCCAGCTGTGAAGCATTTGACCCACTATCTGAGGGTTTTGTCCTTATTTTGGCCCCTTTTTAGTTGGTTTTCACCCCTTTGCTTGGCTTCAAAGAGGAATTGGCCCCTTTGACCCTTTTGGTCTAGCTTCTTCAAGAAGCTTGACCCCTTTGGTTAAGCGTCCTTTAGAAGCTTTGAGCCTCTCTCTTGGCTTCTCCAAGAAGCCATGGCCTCCTCCCTCTATATAATCAACCCTTCACCTCCATTTTTAAGGGTTAGAAGTTTTTGGCTGGAAATATACATACAACCCTCTATCTCTATACTTCAAGCCTCAAAACACTCATATTCTTGGCCATTTTACCCTACACCTCTTAGCCTACCACCTCTCTCATTCATTCCAGCATCTTAGAGGTCATTTACAGAGGTTGAAAGCTCACCAACTTGGTCCAGAAGCTGCTGGAGGTCGGCCCTACAAGGGTAAGTCTTCATTTCCCCTTTTCTAGCCTTATTTTGCTTCATTACTTAGCCCCATTTGCAAGCATTTCTGGGCTTCGACCTAAACTGTAAAGTGTCTTATTTTTAGATCCTCTTCAACTTTGTTTAAGGGTACTTTGCTGTTTGAGGTCATCTACTTCCCCTTACCCTCTATATCTCTTTTAGGGCTTTTTTTGCATCATATTTTAGCTTTACTTGTGAACATTTTTGAGATTTTTCATAAACTGGAAAAGATCTTGTTTTAATCTCCTCTTCAAGTTTGGTTAAGGTCTCTTTTCTGTTTGGGGTCATCTTCCCCCTATGCATGCCTCATCTTTTCATGATTAGGGCTATGCATTAGAGCACTTGCATTGGCCATGGTTTGGCCTCTTAGCCACTGAAATCCAATGGATTTTCAGTGGCTTAGATAAATTTTTGAGAGCCAAAATCAGAGGGGAGTGCCCCCCTCTCTCCTTGTCTTGTTTGGTGGTCTTGTTGGCCTTCCAAAGGGACCCCCTTTTGCATGCTTTGAAGTCATGTTCCAGGCCTCATTCTGAGGGTTTTGAGGTCTGCCTTAGCTCTGTCCAAGGTCCTTTTGGCCATATTTTATGTCCCTTATGCATGTGTGGAACAACCATCCTCAAGGCCTTTCAAGAGGACCTTTCATTGTATGCTTTATTGATCAATTTCAGGCCCTTTTTGGTGAGTTTTAGGGCTTTCATATTTGATTTCTAGAGTTGGTTTTGCTATGCTAAGTGTCCATCATTTATGTGTTGTGTAACCTCTTGAATGCCCTTTCAAAGGAGCTCATCATTTTCGCACATGTTGGCTGCATTTCAGTGGTTATTCGGGCATATTTTGTCATGTTTTATACACTGTTTTTGGCTGGTTTGATGAGTTCTCATACACTTCATATATATGCCATGTAAACCATGCTTGCTAGCCAAATTTGCATGCTATTTTAGTCCATCATGTTAGCACCTTTTGGCCATGCTTTAAACTAGAAATCTGCATGTTTTGGGACTGCCTTGGCTCTGTCTTTGTACTTCATGGCCAAATAATGCTTGCTTTGCATAGTTATAATTCAATACATGTGCCTAGCTTTGAGTTTCGGGACTTATTTCATGCATCGGGTGCCATATTTCCATGTTTGGGAACCATTTAGCATCATGTTTCAGAGCTGGAAATTACATGTTTGTATGCCATCTTTCATCTCTTGCCATGCTTTGGTAGAGTGGCATTTTATGCCTTAGGTTCGGTCCTCGGTACGCGTGCACGTGTGCACGCATTTCGGTTGTCTCTTTTCCATCTCATGGCCACTGATGTGAGTGTGGCTGAGGTCCATTCATGTTGGTGTAAGTCCATCGTGCATTGTGTTTGTCATTTCGGTCCATAGCATTGCATATGCTAGGTTGTATGTTAGTCGCATTGTGTATGCCATCTCATTTGCATTGTGTTTGGGATAAAAGTCAGCCCGAGCACGGGAAACGAGGTACGTTTCGTACTCCAAGTGACGGAACGTGTCTCAATTCCCTGTCCCCGACACTCCGGATTACCCATGATGGAGTTTAGGCCTTGTTGTGTTTTCATGTGCATTCATTTCATATCGAGTCGTGCAATTCGACTCCTCGGCCATCATGCATCGATATGCGTGATTGGTGGCACGAGGATTGAGGACTACACTCCCTGAAGAGTAGTTATGCATACATATGTGAAAATACTTTGCCATGCCCCTTTGTTGCTCTCTGTTGCAGTAAATCAGAAATCAGCGGCCTTCTAGAGCGTTGCGCAATATTCCAAGAATAATTGCAAACAGAGGCAAACTGGGGCATCGTAATGGATTTTCGCGCAAGGCAACTCAAGCATGCATCATTCATCATTTGGAACAGAGCTGAGGTGGTCCATGGATTTGCGTGCTAGTTTACCTGCTTTCCTAGATTAATTTGTTAATTAATTAGGATTTTGTATTTATTCGGACTGCACTATTTATTCGGACTGTACTATTTATTTGGACTGTATATTATTTATTCGGACCCTCCGAGCGAGGGCACAATTGTAATAAGTGTGCGTACGTATGATGTATGTCTTCCAACCCCACGTCTTTCTCCTTTTTATTTACCAGCTTATGATGGTTAGATTAGGGCATATCTTAATTAGCATACTTATGCTTGCATGTTTGCATTCATTCATCTGTCTTGCATACACCGGGCTCGGCGCATCATACAAACTGCATTTGTTTTTCAATTCCGAGTTGAATACTTGTTAGTTGTAGCATTTCACATGCCATCTTTAGAATAGCCGAGCCTATCTTAGTTGCATTTTGCATGTGTTGCATTAGGCATTTCTGTATAGTTAGAATCATGCATGGATTTCTAATGTAGCTTCTGTTTTGGCTTGGAGTACTTGGTAAATTTTATGCTTTAGCATCCTTGCATGTGTGTGAGTGGCTGCCATGATAGCATGCTTACCATGAGGCTACGTGCTTACGTGATATACCTGCCTGAATGCTTGTGGGTGAAGGTTGGGTTATTTGGATTGGAACAATTCATCAATTGTGAGTTTTAAGCCCACTTGAGAGTGGCAAATCATCATGCTTTCTAAGCCCACCTGAGGGTGGCAAATCCACATTTTAGCCTACTTGCGAGTAGCAAACCGTTTCCAAAAACAAACATGAGATGTTTTGTTCCAATTCAAGCGATCCAGTCTATACTTGTATGCTGTGCGCATCACATAGAAAATCTAAGCTAATAACTGGAATAAGAACGCATTATGTTTTCAAAACTAGAGATCATGGTTACTAGAGGCCGATCTTTTATCGGGCGAGCTGGGGTGCTCACGAAGTGACCTTCCCCAATCGTACCCAAGTTCCCGAGTCGAGGCAACTTTGGTGATGACGGACACGTGGCCTTAGGCAACGAGTTAGGGTTTCCTAAATTCCCCTAAAATAAATATTTAGGTGGCGACTCTATATCTGGCAAAGCAGTCCATGTTTGGCACTTCTTTCAAAAAAATCTGTTTTCAAAAACGATTTGCCGGATTTGGACTCTTTGGTGATTCATCGGTCTTGCATTGCACTCTGCGAGATTAGATACAAGACCATGACACAAATTGAGTCCGAACTGTAGTGAGGCCCAAGGGCACGCCTACACGTTCGATACTTGGTTGCTTCGGATTTTAGGCTGCGTGTGGAGCTAAATAGGATAGGTAATCGATGAAAGGGTAATCCCGAATCTTTGGTTTGGCAGGAACGTCTGAGCGAAACACTGAGCCTGTCTCCCTTCTATACAAGTGCCATACTAGGGTTGCTGTGCTGTATACCTTACCTCTCTAAGACTTTTGGGATTTAGGCCTTCTGAGATAGTCTAAGGATACCTCTGGAAATGTCTTTGTGAATTTCAGTGCCAATGACATATGAAGCTCACCCATATCCGTCATCTCAAAGTTCTTTATGAGGCATATCGTGCAACAACCCCAGATCACTGAAGCAGTATGTCGTCAACATATAGGACTAGAAAGAGAAACTTGCTCCCACTTTAGGTATATGCACTGATATATACTGTTTTCCTTAAACCTGACAATCATTCTTAAGAAAATACAACACATAATGCGGTTTCCTTGGGCAAAGATAAGAGTGCGTGGGGAAGGAAGGAATAGGCTCAAGTAAAAGCGGAGGGTCCAAACAGAAGGAGAAAAAGCTCAAGAGAGGATAAAGGACTGGTTCTCGTTATCGGTCTTTTATTACACCATTAAGAGAAAGGTTGTTGTTCTCTTTCATAGCTCTAGCTATATGGCTGGACCGGTTGGTTGAACCTAGCTGCTCTATGTACACTCCCTTTTTGAGAGCAATCAGTTACTGCCCTTGCCCAAAAAAGCACGAGAAATTGAACCAAATGCAATCAATCGTCAGACCGCTTGAAGTCACTCTTTCTGTTTAGCTTTTCTAGGCATACAATCAACACTTAAAAAATAAAAGGTAGGTGTATAAACCCTTTTATTTTCATAGATTTGCCTAAACGAGTTTCACACACAAATTAAGAACACAACCCTAATATGAAAGGCTATGGATATAGTCTACATCGGCGTATTAGTCATAGGAAGAGCAACAAGACCATCCGCTAGGTCCTGGGACCCTGTGCTATGATTAATAATCTCTTTCAATCTACTCCAAACTAGTCTTTGGTCTATGATCTCTCATCCATGGTATCTCTTCCCGCTTTTGCTATTGATCCTTTCCTTCCCATCGCTTTTCGTAGGTTTGTAAACTGGTAGCTTTGTGCCTTTCCTCATCGCCACCTCTGTACCTGCCCTGCTCATTTCCGCCAGCCAAGCAGGTATTGAAAATAGTCAAAGGACCCTGAATTGGACCAAGCAAGCACCCTTGGCTTGGGGCACCTTCTATAACCTTAAACTACAAAGAAGGCCAATCCTGTTCTATACAAAAAAACTAATCACCCGCTGCAGGAATCTGGTATTGGAGTCTCGTATCAAACTATGAAACCCGATATATTTCATTAAAATCGATTTTACCTCGAGTGACTAAGCTCAAAAGTGGAATCATTTAGAAACCCCCTGTATTTTTCATTAAAACAGAGCGATTTAAGCATTCACAAACTAGAAGCTATGAGGATCTTGTGCTTGAACTTGAAGGAATTCTTAAACTTGATTCGCCCATGCCCGAAAAGTAATTTCTAGAAGTGAAAACGAATTGATATACCTTGGTTCGTCCTTGATTGGGTTAGTTTTCAGTTTGCGTTCAGGGAATCATATTCTTTCTCCCTTAGCTGCTCACCGATAGCCAAGTCAGTGATGAATATAAGCACAACCCAGTACCCTTATTCCCTTCACGCTCGTTAGCTAGGCCCCTGATCCGCATAGACCAATAGATTGAGACAAAACGGTCTTCTTTGCTCACTAAATAGAATTCATTATTGGCAAGATGATATGCTACTCTCTACTCCAAAGGGGGCTAAAACAATGGTTGGCCTATATGAAATGATGCGCAGAGGTCGGATGTCTCCGGAGGTGATATTGAACAGTCTACCTCTGACCGTACCATGCCTTCAATTTAGAATGTCGAACCCTTGCTCCCAAGGCAAGGAAACCAATCCAATCTGGCCCTAGCCGGGGCTCCTCGCTTGCTTATCCCAATTCTAGCATCCCATTCATTCCTAGTCTAGATAATCTTCAAGATCTAGAATAAGACTGGACCAGGTATAACGGGCACCCCTTCCGAAATCAATCCTCTGATTGCCATATATAATCTAGGTGATTCAAAGAAGGCTTCTCAGTTCCTACTATACTAGTGCAGCAAGCACCCAATGCACCTCCAGCTCCTGCTCCTATAGTCATTAAAGTAGGCACATTTTAGTTCTGGGTTATAGGACCTTGATAACTTGGCTCGATGAGCATAGCTAACTTGCTTGTTGAATGAGTAAGGCCCTTAGGTAGGGGTAGAGTAAGCAAAAAGCCCCTACTGCTTGACCAACAATAGCAGTTGTTAAGCCAGTAGCTATAGATCGAGATCAAGAGCCGGATGCACCAGTAGTCAAGTCATAGACAGTTTACTATCACTATAAAGGGCAGAGGTAGTCCGGTAAGCTTGCATTGCTCCATCCTGTCAGCCCATATTCGGTCTTTCTGGCGCTTGTCTAACAGTTAGTTCGATCCATTAGGTTCTGCCTTGTAGGAGGGAAAGCCCTTTCCTGCCTTTAGTAGGGTGGACCATTTATGCTATGTCATAATAGATTCAAAGAGAAGACCTAGGACGAGGAGTTCAAGAAGAAGAAGATTGCTAAATCAGATTTGGAAACCTGGACTCTGTCCCCCTTCGCTTATGGAAGTCCACGTGGGCTTGGTTCTAGGAGAATTGTGCCGTCAGAGGCAAAAGCAGTAGCTAATGGAAAGGAAGGACAAGATCTGTGAGCAATATTTCGAGTTATGCACAAAATACCTATTTTATTAGCTACAAAAAAGAGTCTTATCTTAAGAAGTGTGAGACAAAAGCTTTTAAAAAACCAAACCAGGAGATTTCCATATCAATCGAATCCACCCTTTGACACCAAAGAAGCAACGAACAATGATTGAGCTTGGTACCTGTCCCTGCAGGTCGGGTATGAGAACGAATCCCTAGGCTTTCCAACAGTAAGGGGCTTCCCAAAGATTCACTTGTTGTTCTTAGTTGCCTGGCTCTCTCCTCTTTCTCTTGTTCCAGTCCCCTAAAGCAATACTTCCAATGAGAGGTGAGAGGAGGGAAAGACTTGATATGGGCTTGTTGGCATCTTAAACCCCACTTTCGAGACCACTTAGGATCTAATTTCTATTGTTTGAAGGTCCGTCATGTCGGCTAGCTCAGATACTACTTACTTTCTTTTTTAGCAAGGACATCCTAAAATGACTAAGCTATACCTTTTTCAAATCCAGCCCCAAAAGCAAACTTATTAGTGTCGTTCAGATCGCACGTGACAAGGAAATCTGCACCAGACAGCCCGCCTAGTGAGTGTCTCAACCCCTCATGTGGGATAACCTAATGATGTGGGTCAATATCTGAATGGAGGTACATTAACCAGAGGTGGAATCCTAGGCATCCTTGCTCTGGGGCATAAGCGTATATGCGATTCCGGGATATAGCCGGATATAGCCCTCTTCTCGAACTCCAAGCATTTGGTATGTCAAAAATAACAGGCCCTATCAGATGCCTCATGTGGAAGATATACTGAACTGCTACCTCTCTATGGACCTTCTGGCATGGTTTCTTTCTTCTCTTTTTGAAAAGCCTTTCATCCCAGGATCTTTCTTCGGTGCTTCTTCAAAGCCTGCCTACTTAGCCGACTATCTATGGCTACCTCTGTGGAAATAAGGAAATTCGTTTCCTACTATGGATTATCGATCTCTTTTTCAATACTTCCTATCTTCTTGCTAGGGAAATTGAGATTATATAAGAGAGTATATAAGATAAGAAAATAATTCCTCATTCGCTAGGTTTCCTTTTCTGTTCAGAATAGAGACAGGGGCGTACTGCCACTGGTGAAACTACGTCGGGGAACTATTATCCAGTAGGGGCTGCTCTCTACTTTCGTTATTAGAGAAAGGGAAAAGGGATTTTTCAGTTTGCTAACTAGGGCTCATGATGTGTTATTGACCACATACGAATCTTTCTTTTACCAAGCAAGGAGAGCCTATCCTTATAGATAGTGCCCATACCCACTCAGCTTTTGGGCAACGTTTTACTTCCTTAGAAGAAAAAGGTGCAAAGTGAAATCAATAGGTACCGCGCTTTCCTTTTCTCTCACTCTAACGATGGTTTGGCTTCCTCGCTATCAATCAATAGAAGAAATAGAGTTTAGTCTCTCTTCTTTTGGGGACTTCCTCCAACAATGAATAGGTATTCCTACTTGTTTGTCGAGACTAGCTAGTTTATGCTCTGTCCTATCTCAACGAGTCTCTGTCTTTCGAGAAAGTCAAAAGCTCGACTCTTTGGACCACCCCATTGCCATGGAATTGTCCTCGAGTGGCATATAAGTATTAATCCATATGTAGTTTTCCTTCGATTCTCTTTTTATATCTATATTTTTCCCTTGGATCCTTCTCACATTCATCATGCATCCATCGACACTTATGAGTCTGTCACTATTGTTCTTTTGCTCTCTCATCTATCACTGGTCTTTGCTCAGCCCTTCTAGTCCCTTCGCGGGGTCTTCGCCGAACCTATAGTCATGTTTGTTAGATATGGTGCAGAAGAGCCTGAATGCATGTATCTATCCATTTGTCGATGCCTGCTGCTTCATCAACACATTTCCATTACTGCAGCACACTCGAAGCAAGCATAAAGGGTTGCTTTCTGGTTAGCAAACTAAAGGCTTCCACTTTATCTATATCCTTTGCCCTTTCACCTGGATCGGTTGCTTCATTCTCTCTTCTAAAGGTGATGGTTTTGCTAGCATTATTTGATTTTCTCATTTCTATCGAAGGTACGCCAGGATCTTCGTTTCATAGGTGGCTTGCTGCTTTCTTGTCGGCATCTTCCCTCAGGTCAGTTCAGTAGTAGATGGCTTCCGTACCCAACTTTAGAGAGGGTACGAAAAGGTTTTGGAAGTTTAGGACCCTTCTGTGCCCGTTGGGTGAATACTTGCTTGATATAAGAGTAACCAATTCTCCAATCGACGTTGTTCGTCGTTTGTGGTTCTGATTCTTCTTCAGAAGTATGATTTGATACTGGTTTCATCCATCCATAACATAAATAAAGTCAGATTTCGAGAGACAATTCATTTCTTAGATATGGGGTATTCTACCCCCTATTTACTTTAACCCCCTCTACAGGATGGCTATTCTTGATCTGCGCCTCGTTACTTCTTCTTCTTAGGACCTTCAATCAAGATTTTCCTTGCAAGCAGATTCCCCAGCTCCTGAATAGGTGCTGCAAATCTTAATGTATGGAAGACTACCTACGACTATATTGAGGAGTAAGGAAAGGGCTTCCATGACAATGAGGCCATTCTTGCATGGGCTTAGGATTGCCTCAAGAGAGGAATTAATGGGCTAGATGCGTCTTCTTATGTTTGCTGCAATGCATGTTTTAGGCCTTGAAAGAGACCTTTTGGTGTGCCAATGCCTTATAGCAAAGTACGCAGGATGAAAAAAGTCTTTTCTTAGTACAAAACTCATTCTTTAGCGAAATCCGGTGTGGTGCTTTCGCTCTATTCAAAAGGAATGGTCCTAAGGCTGTCCCCATGCAATGCTTTCTTCATCTTTCCTCACGTGTGCTGCTTTTTCTTTTTTCAACTCAGCTAGGCGCTTTCGTCATTGGTAGATGTTATATTAGACTACTCAGACGATCAAGTCTACTTTCTTTTCATGTTGTTAGGATGGACATAGATTGATCGCTCTTTTTCTTCTTTATCGTGAGCTCAGTTTAATACAGAAGTAAAGACTAAGGTTTAAATATCCTAGGGTTCATTTATCCTCTATGAATAAAGGAAATCCCAAGTTAAGGAAAAGATCCTCGACGTCCTCCTTCGTCTACATCTATTGAGCTTAGTGCCTAAGTCTCCCTTATCTCCACCTGTGGATAAGGGTTTAGCTGTTAATATAGTAATAGAGCTTAAAGGCCTTAAAGGCTGGGTCGTGTGGTCTTTCATGAAGAAGTGGAAAGCTTGCCCTTTTCTGTTTGTCCTGAAAGTTGAGAAAAGGTCTCTCGAGCTAGGTTTCTAAGCTTCAAGTCTATGGGAAAGCTAGGATTAGGCTAAGAGGTGCTTGTACTTCCGTCCAAAGCACGAAGAAGAAGAGACTACCATCCAGGAATAAGAAAGATTGAGTGTATGGAATTCTTAAACCTCGGGTATTGGAGTCTAGAAAGTCCCGTTGCCACAGATATGAAAGACTATCTTTTTTGCTTAAATGGAGTTTCCCCTCCGTGGAGTGGGATCAAAAGGCTACGCTCCTTTCAAAAACACCATTTTTGGGGCTTCAAAAGAGCTCTTTAAGCAATACACAAATGTTTAAAGCGCTAAGGATTCAATCCAGCCAATAATTGGCTACCCTGTTACAAAGTGACCACCCAACTTCTAAGATGGAAGGGCTCCATTCTAGATCATCTTCTAGAAGCATATAACAAACTAAACCCCACCTTCATCGAAGGCATGTTCGGGGAGGAGCCCTTTTTCACTCTTGCTATAATCACTTCAACTGCGGTATAGTGGTATGGAAAAACCTTATGTATAAAGTTCGAAATGGTGAATTGAGGTAGAGTAGACCGATGATCCTATAGTCATTTGGCCTTCTCATTAAGAGACTTTAACAATTCTTGAAAGAGGCCTTGTATTCTTTGAATATTTTGACCTCTTTAAAGAGGCCTAGTAGCTCCTTCGTTGATTTAGAGCTAGACCCCACCTCTAGCTCTTCCTGGGCCAGTCGCTTTGCCAAAGCCGAATAATCCAAACTTGGAAAGTGGATTTAGGGAAAGCGTTTGGTAACACTAGGTCGATTACAGTACGCACGAGGGCGAGCTTTAATGCTAGCTTCAATGCCTCGATCCTTTTTTTTGTAGGGGGCGTCTCTAGCCCCCTGCGCTCCTCCTGCTTATGAGCCAGATGAGATGATGATGCGTGGGCCTGCGCCTCTTGAGAGAGGGGCAATTGTGCATGCACATTGTGGTCCTGCGGAAGCCCCTCTTGAATCCCCCCTAAAAAGGGAGCTAACGCCTCAAACAATTCCATTAATGGGAAAGTTGTTGTTGATTGTTCAATTTCCAGTTTCTATAGAATGAGCACTGTAAACTATCTGCTTCAAAAAAATAGTTGTAAGAATGAAACTTCAACATTCTTTCTTTCTGGATATCCAATATCCGGTCAACGAACTGCTAGTTGGAGAGGGAGGTCCATTACGCGTTAGCTACCTCTAGAATAGCAAGACACTCTTGGCCAGGTTTCATAATGGAAGAGAAGTCATGGAAGGAACTGAATTAGCCATGCACGATGAATGGATGGACAAGAAAAAGGATAGTCTAAGACTCTTCGATATGAATTTATACTTGGAATTCAGAAGAATCTGAAATGCTCCCGCTCTGCATGGCAGGCGAGGTAGAATAGAGAAGAGGGTTGCCTAAATAGATTTTCTCTATAGGTATGCTAATAGTAGCTAACATAATGCAATGCCTCCTTCTAGTGGCGGTCAATCGAGTTGGAACTTGGCTCCGTGAGGGGGAAGAACCTTGACTTCTTTAAGGGCTTGCATCTTTTAATTCTATTGGGTGGCGTGACGGGGAGGCATGGTGGAAGCCCAACCTGCACCATATGTTCTCTAATTGAAATGAAAATCTCCGCTCCGGGAATTCCGGCAGATATGATATTGGTTCAGTAAAGGGACTCAAAATTTCACTTACGGAAATAGAAAGAGTGTTGGGGGATATTGGAAAAAGCCTTTTAGGTACAAGAATTAAAGAGCACTACTACACTTCCACGACATGGGAAAGTGGGGTGAGGAAAAGAAAAAAAAGGTGCAAGGTGAGGAGATATCGAGACATAGAATAGAATATGTGAAATGAGTTCAAAGGAATTAGTTAAGACACACTTCTTTAGCACAGGCCACGGAGTAAAGTTGGAAGGTTCAATGAGCTACGCGAAGGGAAGATCTTGGGCACTATTGTTGTCTATATACAAATGGCGTAGGTGAAGCTGTGGTGACTCATGGAGTAGGCAGCGAGCTCTACTTGAGCAGAAAGCAACAAGCTGCAAGCACTTACTCCTATCAAAATGAAAAGCAGTGAGCTCTGCAACAAAAGCGAAGCGAGCCGCGCTAGCGCCCAACCTATACTATATAAGGGCTTACGTTTTTCAGCTGCATCGTACCGTACTATGGGGGGTCCGTACCTCCTTTAGATAGATAGAGCCCCCGTGCTCCTAATGTAGAGCTAGAACTACTACTACCGTGGAATCCATGATCACACATGAGTACCTCGCCTTCCAAAAAAGCGGCTGCTAATTAGCACTAATGCTAATGGGGGCCATCGATCAAGAAGGACTTTGAAGACTGTAATCAAATTGAGAAAAAAAATAGAAATATAGGGCCAACTCTTCTAGTTGCGCCTCTAACCTTACTACGCTACCCAACCAACTAATAAATGGTCGAATTCAGCAGGGCTGTAGGCACGAAATGCCGATCAAATCCGTTAAAGAAAGCCTAATCAAAGTGGGAAAACAATAAGATCTGACTGAGTTGATGATGGGCCGGATCTCGAAAGAAGAGAGGCTTTCATAAAGACGTATGAGAAACGGAGGGTCAAGAGAGGCTTATTGAATGATCCACCCAACCCAGCTAAGCTAATAAATGCTGCATTGCATAAGAGAGTGAGAGGCCGGCCCCTTCCCATCTGGAGGTGCACACCCATTTAGGAACATATGCAAAGGGGTAAAGAGAGATGTTAATGGATAACTACCAAATCCAACGACTTTGATTTGTTCGTACCATTCTGTCATCGATCACTGCTGGGTTGGTTGGTGGGTCACCCAAAAAAAAGGATCGAGAAAGATCAAGCATATATGTTTTATGAAATGATCAGCGGTCTCATTGATGCTATGGCCTGCATTGTGTTCATGTGTGTTTGTTGAGCTTTCTTCACTTCAACGCCATGCACTTTGCTTCCCTTTATAGAAGAGAGAGACCGTTGTCTTGAGAGTGAAAAGCAAGCGCAAGCCCAAGCGATAGAAAGGATAGTCCCTCGCGCATTCGCGTGAACTACTAGAAAATGGTGAGATCATTAGTGAAAGAAGGACCAACGACGATCCTATCCTAAAGGAGAAGGAGGAGTAGGAGGAGTCTATTTTCTTTGAAGATCGACAAATAAATCAGACAATTATGCCATTTGGAAGAATTCTTCTACAGAGGAAAAGCCTGTTACAAGTAAGTGGAGAGGAAAGATCTCTAGACATTCTTATCTCATTCCATTCCAGTGGCTCGACCTGTAACCAATGGCGAAAACTAAAAAATCTATGGTTTCCCAGTAGAACCCCATTTCGCCCAAGTTGTTGCGGAACCGAAAAAAAGAAGCAGTTTTTCGCCCAAGTCCCACTTGTATATCGTATTTGGCCAAAGAAGCATCGGACAGGTTGGAGTTCTTACCTTCTTGGGACTCCATAGACCAAGATATGCTTTCATTATATGGGCAATACCAATCAACTTTAGTAGATCATATGGACGTAGAAAAAGCTTATAATTTTGATGAATTGGAAACATCTCTTTTCCATTTCTATTTACCCAGTTCATATCTTTGTTTTGTGTGTTCCAGGGAGGAATTTGATCTCTTCAATCTCAGGATGCCACCTAAATAACTGCGGCCAGAGAGTCAAATAGGTCGGGAAGAAAGAGTCTGAGGTTGGGTTGGATGACATACATCTTGGTTGGTCCCACCACCACTAGAGATTGGAGATATATATAATCTTTCTTCTAAATTAAAAAAAAAATTAATTATTATTTAAATAGCTGCAAGACCAAAATAGGGTGCAAAGAACCGAAAGCCCTTCTTTTAAGTTCCTCCCAGATACATGGCTTACATGCCCAACTCAATATTCTTGGAAAACAATCGCATCAAAGGTCCGGAGGAGAATTGGCTATTCAATCTTGTAAACTAATCAAGACTGAAATTGGAAAAATATATACGAACGAAGAGGAATAACCAATTGATGAAAGAACTTGAAACCATTCTGTTTCAATAGAGGTACGAGAAATGATTAGGGGCAATGAAATAGGTGAAGTGGTTGGATTTTGCGAGCTGTTCCAACCACTGTTGGATGTGATTCCAAGAGCCGAACGAGAATGAATACCACACAGAAGAGTCAAGACCAGGCTCCCTAATAGAATGTTTAGTCGGTCCATTCCGGATCGATCGAATTGGTACGGAAGTTGTAACATGGGAAAACCACGGAAAACATGACTTAGTTGAATAACCTGGTGACCTACCAATTGTAGAAGTAGGATCTTTGGCAAGCAATAAGCACTTAAATAATACAATGCGAATGTACCATCTTCTTTCTCATTTTGAGGAAAATGTGCGGAAGGAAAAGGAAACAACAGAGGGATCCGAATCAGACCTAAATGGGAATGACATGAAAAGTCTTTTTCAAAACCTAGCATTAAGGGCGTTATGATGATATATGAGAGGAATGGAGAAAAACTCGTGATTGGTGTGGAGGGGAAGATCTATTTATGATATAGTTCAAGAAAGAGTCGTCTCATTTCCTTACTTCTTTATTCTTTCTAATTCATTCGCTTCAAGATTGGTTCGGAACGCCGCGTAACATCATCTTCAACCAACCTCCACCGTATGTACCTTTTGGTGCGGCCACTAAAGAATTATTTATACACTAAATAGCTACTTATGTACGCTTACTAAAAGACTGACTTTCATTCATAGGCCAGCGTGAAGCTAAGAAAGAGAGATGTACCGAAGGCGGCACGCAAGCAAACTGTGCACGCTAAGAGAAGAGGAGAGATGTTCGCAATTACTACCACAAGAAAGCCGCCCCCTATGTCACGCCCCACTTTTTATTACTCGAAGTATTACCAATTTAATTTACTTAATTCCATTTCAGAGATAACATGCGAAAATAAACTTGTATATTCAACTCGTAGAAGTGAATAACATTGTTCTCATTCGTATGCAAGTAAATATAACCTGAGTATAATAAATAAATTGCCCATGGGCTTACATCATTAACGAATCAAGAAGAAGGGTGCAACCCTTTTGCACATATGGCATTCCGCCAATACAAGAGAGGCCCCGTGGCCAACAAATAAGAAGATCCAAATCTTGCAGCACATTCAGCTCAACACCTGAAAAAGATTCAACAACATGGGATGAACATATAGTCCAGTAGGGATCTCAACATGGCCCTCAACAATAATAACTTACAGATAGCTATGTTCATGAATGCTCAATCTCATACTAGGATAGTAATGTGACAGTTTGTACAAAATATACATAAGTATGAACTTTTCTCGAAAACAACCATTTCAATCAACGCCATAGGCGATCAAATTTTCTTTTCTTTTCATTAACCCCCGTTCCCAATCTTTCATGACATTAACGATTCCTTAGGAAATAAATTCACTAAGCCCACTACTCTCTTCCATTTTCCAAACATACACAGATGTGCCTTTTCAAAACATATATTTCTTTAAAAAAAGTCCGTTCTCCTTCACACTTTCCAAAAGACAAAAAGACACTTTGGCTTCTTCCCAATACAATCAAATCTATACATGCACCGTTATAAAAAGGGAGATAACAACTCACCAACATACATAAGATAAACCAATAAGGCAACTCAGCTCTCCTAAACTGTAGCCGACACAATCCATGATATTCCCAGACACACTGAAACATCAACAACAAAACTTTGCTCTACTAGCTATGTGCGTAGTAAGCCAAAGATACACTTCTCACAACAACATGTCAGTTTACCAGGCGCTAGCTGGAAGGGTATGGTGCCTTAGATTCTTAGCGCAGTCAGTTCTCCAGGCGCTAGCTGGAAGGTCACGGTACCTCTGATTTTTAGCGCAAGGTATAACACCACCAACCAAAACTTAACAGGGCATAACTAACATGTATAACACACATACATAAACCATCAAGATACAAGCAATGTGCTAAAGTATATGAACACATAACTAATTTCTCCCGAGCAAGTATACATATATAATGTATCTCAGCATTTCATCACATACAATGCTCAATCAACAGTGGTATAACGCATACATAACAATCCAACATATCTGTGTCATCCTCCACCGATGACCAAGGACAAAACCTCTGGATGCAAGTATTTAGTACATCTATTAAAGACTCAATTACTATGAGACCACAAACCCAACAACAACATTAACATGGTAGTTAAAGATACAATCCCTCACATGTGTGTGTTCAACACTCAAGAAACAACAATCCAATTTTCATACGTATTTCAAAAATACTTTTCCCATTTCACAAAACAAGTTCCATTTCCTTTTGTTTTCACAAAACCAACTCCGTCCCTTTTGTTGTCACAAAACCAAATCCGTGGATAATAAAGCCATAACTCATATTAGTCCATTATATTCATTTCAAACCCATTCCAAAGCCATGGTTAATCCCTTAGGCATTAACACTTTCACCCAACTCACAATAACAATAGAGATTTACAACATAGGTTGACTACCCTCCATTTTAATTTACCAAATCAAAATATAATTTAGGGCTTTTCTTCTTTCAACTATAACATGCTAATTTACACTTTAATTAGCCCAAAACAACCATCAATGATAATACAACCGTTTTCAAACAACCAACCCTAGGTTCTTTCTCATGATTTCAAACAAATCCAACATGGATATGATTTTCATGCAATACAAAATTACCACATGTCTATCTATACACGAAGTATTGAAAAGAACAAGGAAATCCCTACCTCAAATGTAGAACCCAAGGAGAAGAAGAGCTAAACTCGGAAGTGCTCCAAATACCAAATTTCTCGGATCAAAATGTAACCCTCAATGATCAACACACTATTTGTAAAGGCCAAAGGGTAGAAGAATACTCTAACTAGATCAATCCCTAGAGAGAAGGTGGGTTTCTAGTGAGAGAGGCTCTCCAATGGAGTTTTAGAAAAGTAAAAGAGAGAGAGAGGATGTAAAAAGTGATCTAAAATAGCCTAGCTGCCAACTGATATACGACTCTCCCACTCGAGTGGATAAAAGGATGCTCGAGCGTCAAGTACAAAAACTGGACTTGCTCGAGCACAAGAAGTCTCGCTCGAGCTCCAAGACACAAGAACAAAACACACCCGCTCGAGCGCGAGAACCAGTCCGCTCGAGCGTAGATTCTTCTCTCTCAGTATCTTCGCCGACAAAGCTCACCCCGCTCGAGCGCCAACAGACCCGCTCGAGCGTGACCCGCTCGAGAGTAAGGAAACCCGCTCGAGCGTGAAAAACACATCTGCAGAAGTTTTGCAGAGACACGAAATATTGGAACTGTGAAAACCCCGCTCGAGCGTACCACCAAAAATCTAGGCGACAAGGAATGGGACTAAGGCTCAACCAACCTGTTCGAAACACACCCAACACAACCCAAAACTCTAAAACAAAGAGTAAGGGATAGAAATGAGGATAAGACAACAACAGATCTATGGAACCAAGTCCGGATTACAGTTCAACAACAACAGAGAAAATCGGGATCGCTATACCCTATCTCTAAAGGGGCCCATCACATCTTTCTTACCTTCTTGGCTTAGGCTTCTAACTGAACTTACTTTATGGCCTTGCCGCCCCGCCGCTAGTAGAATCTAAGCGCTTGAAAAGCGCACTAAGAAACGTTGCTTCTGCCGGCCTTTCTGTGCAACAGTCCACCATTAGCAGAAGAAAGGGTTACTATACATACAAGAGTCTTCCAGTTCTTACAGAAGCTCTTTCTTACCAGTCAAGTAGTACAAGAGCTATATCTTATCTTATAACCTGGCGTGGCGGGTCGCCTTTTGAATTCAGTAGATAGAAGAAACTATTAGATAGATAAGGAGTAGGTGAGTGAGTGAGTCCTCACTGACCTAAGCGATTTCGATCACCTAGCAGGCCTTTTCTTTGGTACGTAAGATCACCAAAGTGTATCATTAGATTTGACTACAAAGGAAGGAACTTGAAGTGAAAGGGCCCCGACTTATTTCCAGAATTAGAGTTCGACCGCAGCTGCCCCCCCTTTTTTTTAGGGGGGGGGATCAAGTTCCTTGCCAACTATCGACTCGGATCTCTTTTCATTTGTTTTGGGTATTACCAAACCTAGCCTAGCCTTTGTTAATCACACTAAAGCTGAGCACCCAACTATGGCAAGGCCTCCTTAAGGGTTAGGTTAGTCAATCCGGCCCAAGACGCGTTCGTTGACAAAACCGTCGTAGGAATGGAGACCTTTCAATAGAGCGAAGGCAAACTGATCAACGAGAAAGAGTCCCTACTCACTACAAACGAATACGCCACAAGATTGAACTGCAATCACACCTCTCCTGCATCAAGCTAACCGTCCCCCCTATGTAGTGATTCTATCAATCATGTACGTATGTAGGACCCTCCATTCTGATTGGTATATCATGAAAAAAGAAAGCCATTTGCACTAGGCGCACTGCGCTTTCCCTTGCCCATATGTTTGCCTTTCTAAGTCAAGTAATGGTGGCCCGCCAAAGACTGGAGCTTTATAACATGTTGACGAAGACCTCTGAACTGAGGGTTCAGTCAGTAGAAGGGACGACTTTGTCTCCCCAGAAGAAAAATAGCCCCGCTCTCTAGCCTACTGACCCCGTTGATCATATAACTGGGAGGGAACGTGTCACATTAGAGGTGAACAATCAGAGGTGTCCTCTAATCACCATGATGAGGCTGGTCCCTCTTTTAGTGGACTCGGCTATGAATATGAATGAAGAAATGAATGCCGGGCTCTTTCTTTCACTGCTAACCCCAAGAAGTTTCTTAATGCTAATACTTTCTGTTTCATCGAGCCCCAAGCTTCTGGTCCTCCTTTGAGTGTGGGTTCAATTGGATGAATCTGTCAAGTCAAGGTCAACGTATGTAGTAGCAAGGATGGTGCATCGCCTATTTATCATTCTCGCTCGGGAGCCAAAATGAGCACGCCTGCTACCTACTGTACTGGACCTTCGACCAGGCATTCTACCTTTGTCGAATCGGAACCAACCACCACTGCATTGCGCTTGAAGAGTTGAGCGGCCGTCAGTCAGCAACTTCCTTGCACAGATATAGATTCATTCTTCGTATCTGGTTCAGCCTCACAACCCTTCACGGGTTGGTAAGAAGTCAGTCTTGTTTGGTGGAATTGGACAAAGAAAAGAGAGTGCTTGACTGGAACAACGGCCAACAAAGACTGTAATTACATAGATAACTGCTCCTTCCCTTCTCCATCTTTAAGGCTTTCAGGCGAACCCGTATGGCGGCTAGAAAGAAAGACAACCTCACCTTCTTGTAGATGGTGTCAGTGAGAGCAATTTTTGTATCCCCTGTTGACCTTCTTTTGTAGATAGAATCTTCAATGAGTGGAAACAAGCAACCTTACTAAGAAAGGTGCTTGTTGAATAAGGCTGGCTTTCGAGCCAGAGCCCCTTGTATAGATTGGGTGCTTGAGCGCATCTTTCTTATATCGATCAAGGCTTTCCTGGAGTTTTCAATAAGGGGCGCGTTAGCACTCCTGCAAGAAAATGGCCTAGCTAACACGCACCCTTACGTTTTCTTCGCTTGCTCTGTAGTACGAGCCTCATACAGAGCCATGCCCCTTCAATATGATGAGAAGAAGAGGGGCCAGCCTCTTTTCTTTTCCTCACCAATCCTTATTTACTACTACATCTTTTTTGGGGTGTATAGCTCAGTTGGTAGAGCATTGGGCTTTTAACGTAATGGTCGCAGGTTCAAGTCCTGCTATACCCAAACCTACCTTACACTCTACTATGAGTAAGGATGCGTAGTAGCGTTCAAAGATCACTCTTTGGTCTTTAGACTCGTAGTAACATTCAAAGATCATTCTTTGGCCTTTAGACTCGCTTCGGCGACTTCACCCTTTAAGTGACAAGGAGGGTGAGCCGCTCTAAGCCAAAATCGATAACGAATCTTGAACTTGCCCATGCCCATCCAAACCAGCCTCAAAAAGCGATTGGAAAGCGAAGCCCTTCCTTCCAATCCAAGCCGGTGAAGCTGCCCCTATGTCTAACCACCGCTCACCCTGATCACATATTGGCACGTTCATGATGCATCATGATCAAAAGGCCGTAAAGAAGACCTATGCTTCAGTGTACTATCATGATCACATATTAGCTCAATTTTCTTGACAGCTTGAAGGCGAAGCCGCCTATTTCTTAGGGCAAAGGGCGTTCCCTCCTTCTAACTCCTTCCACTTCTCCCAAGGACAAGGACTATGGCTTGACCTTCGAGGAATAACTCCGTGGAGGCCTAGATAGTGAAAAGTTATCCCTTTGCAACGCTAGAAGCTAAGCAAAGTCACGAAGCTGGATGGCTACGCTCGAGCAAAGCTCTGGCCCGGAGGTGGTAGCTGAACTTGCTACAGAGTTCAGGAGCGAGCAAGACTATCTTGGTGAATGCAATAAGAATCGGTCGCTCGCCACCAAAGCGCATGCTGTTATCCGCCACCAAAGCTCCTTTATCAAACCTTCCCAGACTACAGAGTTTGCCCATGCTGTTATCCGCCACCAAAGCGCTTAAGAGATTCGTGCTTGAATGTCGAGATCAGGGGACTCTATCTAATCCATGCGGCAAAATCTATTTGTGGTGGAACAAACTCAATATATAAATAAAATTATATATAAATATATAGAATTTGTTCCGATACAAGAGATCGGCCCCTAAGCAAGGTATGGTGGGTGCCAGCAACTTTCACTTATTAAGAGTAGGGGCTAAAAAGAGCTCTTTGTATAGGTTGGGTTTGCTGGGCTTTGATGCTTACCTTATTCTTAGAGAAATGGGAAGGTTTGATAAAGGAGCTTTTAAGCCCTTTTGCTGGATTGTTGGTCTGTAGCCCCGCCCTACAGAATGAATAAGGAGAGGCCTATCGATGATCGAGACACTCTTATACTACTCCTTACCTCACCCCCCCTTGTCACTTAAAGGGAAAGCAAGAGAAGGGGGCCTGCTGGAAACCCTCGCCTTCGGCTCCATACTGATCAAGCCGGCCGGCCATGAAAAGACATCACGACTATCCTTTCTGGTAATACCGAGCTGTATATGATCCTGATCAGTGATCAGTTTCTTTTAATATTCCGGATCCTTATGTGCTTTTTTCTTTGTAATACTAGCAGTGACAGATCTATTAGTAAACAGGAGCCGCTATCGCTCACCCAGTTGGATGTCAATCTGATGGATGGATAAGCGTAGCAGAAAAGAAAATAGGGAGTTAATTATGAGAGGAAGGCGATGGAAAAAAGACGAGAGAGCAAGCCCTAGGAGGCTCGCAACTACCACGGCTGTAAGAACGACTCGAAAGACAGGCCCCTGCCCCGATAGTAGCGATCAAATCTTTTGAAATATAAATTGTAGCGTGGTAGCATATAATGATTGCTTTCCTATGTCGTTCCATTCATACGAACCCAAGCTGATCCAATTTAGGCATAGGACCCAACTGCGAACCCTTTGCCTGGCCCTTCACTTGCATGGGATAGCGAAGCCACTCCAATCCACTAGAAAAACCCACATTCTTAGACTCAACTAAAATGTTGTAGCATTGATTGAGCGAAGTCGCTCTGCCATAGTGAAGGAGCAGTTTGTCTGTCTCATGGCAGGCAATTTATTTTTTGCTGTCTACTTTATAAGCAACTCCTTTTTGCATGCGCTCTACTGTATCTGCCACAGGTCTTATCAGTTTATGTACTAAGCGAAGCCACCTTCGAGCCTGAGCTCTCATCAAAGCCACCCTCGCCCCTATCTCTAAAAGGGTGAGCCATGAGCTTACTTCAAGTATTTATGACTCTAGTGGCAACACGTGACAGGTGAATGACATGATTCTCAAAGAGTTACATGATGGCCATGTGAGAGCTTTAGAGGGAATAGGGGTGGACATCTATATGGGCTTTATATGATTCGAAGCCAACCTCTATGTATTGCAAGAAAGTCCTATGTGTAGTATACCTAATGAAAGCCTTAAAGAGCCTCTTAACACTTACCCACCTAAACCAAACAAGATTCAAGAATCAATCCATTACCAGCACGATACAGCTCAGCCAAAAAAGGTGAGCGCTTAGCGCAAGCCTTATTGAAAATGACCTAGCTAACGAGCAATCTTTCTAAAGCGCGTTAGCACTTTACTAATAAGATAGAAAGGGTTTTTCTCGCTTGTTTAGTAAAGTCAAGCTTTGGCATCGCCCTATCTTGCTGGGGCACTCGTGCCCTTACTAGTTTTGGGGCTTTGATTGGCAAAAGTTGTTTTCGCGTTCTAGCCCGTAGTTGTCAGATTAGCCTTCAAACTTTCCTTACCTACCTTTATTGAGAAAGAAGAGAGATAAAGGTTGGACATCCATCGCTGCCGTGATGACGCGGTTGAGTGTTCATTCGATCTACCACCTGAGGCCAGGCCGATCAAATCTATCCTTGGGTTCGATCCAGCAAGAGATTCCTTTCCTGAAACCGGGATAATAGTTAGGTCATGAATTGAATGCGAGGGAGAGAGATAAGAAGTTGGCGGGGGCCATCCGTTATCGATCCATATTGGGTAGATCTACCCCTCTCATCCTTTGATCCTTTATCTACCATTCAATCTATTGATGGGATTTTTTCTCGACTGGCGTATTACGCACTCGGGCGTATCTACTATACGCTAATAATGGTCTTTTGGATTTCATCTCCTACCGAAATTGCAAGTGGTTGGTCGTTCGATCGAGTCCATCCCTTGAAGTCGTACCTTCCCAGTATGCGTGAGTCTTCCACCAATTGACAAAAATGCCAGCCGAAATTCAAGAATGATCCATCCCACCATAATGGATCTCTCCTACCGCTACCCACTAGCGGATCAATTTAGGGAAGGAAAGAAATGTTGATTAAGAAATTCATCCCATCTCGATAAAGCGAGTCACCCGTGATTCTAATTTTCCGCTGATGTAGGCCGATGGGGATCCCAGCAGTCAAACCACTGTGTTTGTTCCTCACCCTCCTTCCAATCAAATCTATTCTAAGGTGTTCGGGGGCAGGGGAAACAAAGGAGGGATTGATCGACCAACTTGAACAGATCCATAACCTGGTTCCATCTGTCCTGAATGAGGGAATTAAGGCGGGTATAGTCGAACTGAACTGGTTGATTCTAAGGTGGGTGATAAGCAGCTATATCCGTATCAAGCCTACCATCTCTTCTTACAAAAGCGTTTCCATCCCGTCGCCGAAAGTTTTGCAATATCTGTGGCCCTACTTCAAAGCCCCAGAAAACCCCCTTACTCTCTCTATAAAAAAAAGCCCTTTCCCCTTTTAATAAAAAGAAGGTAAGCTTTGAAAAGTAACACGCTCCCTACAGGTAGTCCATAATGTCATCCATCGTTGGCATTATTGGAAATAGTTCACCCAACTCTTATTCAAAGCCCATCTACACACTCTAACTGCCTCATTTTGAACTAGTCAAGCAGGCGTTGAACATGGACTGAGACTCTCCCGCCCCTTCGACAACAATTCCTACACTTGACGTCGAATCTCCTCATTTTCAAATGGGGATAAGCGACAAGCCGCTTTGCAGGGTAGA